>NC_053450.1:70855271-70875271 GCF_015227805.2 Hirundo rustica | reverse complement strand
TTGAAAACCTATGCCACCACATACTGGCCTTCCTCTAGGGAGTCTGAAAATTCCATCCCAGCCAAAATGGCCAACTTGTGGCAAACTAGTTCTAACAAGAGTGCCTTAATTTGCCACAGAGCAGTCTATTAAATCTGCTTAAAATACATTGAGATCTCAACTCACTTGAGGGATACAAATGTAAATATGTAGTGGTATAATATATCTGATTAACTAGAAGATGTTTTCACCTGGAGAAATACTGGCAATACTGAAGATTGAAAATAGAGGTTCCTCCTCAAAAGCAAAGCCCAGCAGACAGGTTCTGACTTTGCTGAACTATTTCTGCAGGAGGAGAGAAATGAGAACCCTAACTACAGCTCTTTAGAGGATGCAAGTATCATTTTATTACATTATTTCATTATGCATTTATTCGTAAGATAAATTAAAAGCTGCACATGATGATTGTTGATGATTTTATTTCTTGCTTTGCCTTAATGTAGTAAATAATCTGAAGTTAGTTTGTTTTTGTAAAGCAATTCTATTCTTAAATTTTCCAAATATGACAATGCTTCTAATATTTCATCATGTTCTGAATTCTTCATGGAAGGAAAGGCACTGAGAGAATACCCATGAAGGGCGTTAATTTGTTCAGTTTTGTATATTTAAACAGCATTCTTAACTTTGTTTCCTGATGAATTTTTTTTCCTTGAAATATTACCATTTTCAGCCTGAGATATACAAGAAAAAAAAAATCTCATTTACAGTAGACCAAACTAGCACTTTCATAGCTGGCTAGTTTGCTTTTTTGCCTTGCTGAAGTATGGAATCTAGTTATGTTTGGGAGTGGAGAGTTTTGATTTTATTCTTAGGGTTTGGGGGGTTTGTTGTGGGTTTTGTTTTTGTTTTTGGGTGGGGGTTTTTTGTTTGTTTTTGGTTTTTTAACTAATATTAACCCGTAGTGGCAACCACAAGAACAACAAAGACAGGAAAAGTTTTGTAGTAAATGATTTCTACAAGTATTTCTAAAACAGAGGAAAAAATATGAAACTGTTAATTCTTAAAATGCTGTGGTTCTGAAATAATGGCCAAATTCTCATCTATTTTTTTATTTCAAAGTCAGTCTATCCATTGCAACTATCAGTTGCAAGCAACAATTAGGATGCAGACCTTGAAGATCAGAAAACAAGTTCCAGGATTCCCTGGAAAATTGTTTTTAAGCTGTTGTTTAAACATACTCACAGAGAAATACTCCAAGAAGTTAAAAATAACAAAAAAACAGAGAAATTGATGTGGACTATTGACTGCTTCAGCTGGCTTCAGCAAGCACCACTGTTCTCTGACTAGAAAACTGGGTCATATATGTGGATGCGTATTATACTGGCTCAGCAGATGTGAGTGATAGTATTTTTTGAACCTCATATGCAGCATTTTACATGTTCAGTCTGTCTTTTTTTGTTGTTGTTATTTTTTAGAACTCTGAACCTTACAACTGTTGGAACTAAGCAAGAAAAATGTTCTCATTTGCTATATACCCAATTTTATCCAATTATGAGACGAACTTTTCCTCTATGTAAGAATAAGTACTTATTGATTTAAGAAGAAACAGGCATATTGATCCAAAGGAAAAAATACACTATACACGTTGATCAATATTTACCTTGCAGGACAAAACATCCTGGTATTCACTTCAAGGCATCAATATATACATATTACTGGATGTTTGTGTCATTAAGTTAGGTAACTGGGCTAGATCTGCATCTAACACTATAAACTCTCTTAATGATTATTTTTCTAGTCAAATATTAGTCTCTAAAGGGAAGAAGGAGTTAGAGAACCAGAAAAAAGAATAATTGTTCTCCTCCCTTGAGATAAATAATACTTTTCATTAAACTCAGCTGATGCCTATCAAGACATGCTAGACTGATTATATAATGTAAACAGGGAGAAATACTCCAAATTCCTCCTAAAAGTATTTACCTATACCAAGGTAAAATTGGAAATCTAAGCATAGATGTTTGAAGATATTGAGGTGCTTAGCTTGTAATTACTCTGATATCAATTAACCTGTATAAAAAGGAGTTGTTTCCTTCTAATTTCCAAGGATGGGACACATTTGAGTTCACAGAATACCTTTAAAAATTCTTTGCTATACAGGGTTCCTCCGTTTTTCAGCCTTGCTGCAGGCCAGGGGCTTCTTCTGTCTGGAATTCATTGACATAGAGCTAAGCATAAATTATACAAAGATAAACTAATTATAGTGTAATGGGGCAGTCACGGTACACATTTTTTTTCCTCTGACATTTCTTTTCTGTCCCATAATAGCTCTAACACTGGGTTAATCATTTTTATTTAAATGTTTTCTTTATGGTTAATTTCACCCTAATATCACCCATCTCCATCTTGAGTCTCCCGAGGCGCTCTCTATAAAGGACACACCCAGGGAAGGGGCAGCCATGGGACAAAGAGCTGCTGTGACAGTTACACCCTTTGTACGTATTCTCAACAGGATCAACATCATAATAACAATGTCTAACACATGTTGCTTCAGAATAAATAAGATTACCTTCCCTTCAAAAAGCCTTTATTAAATCCTCATTTAAGGAATAGGCTTGAAAGCTGTGATCCTATCTGCATGGCTTTGCCCAGATGAGGCCCTTCCTAAACCTGCCTGTAGCTGAAATTTATGTTTAAATTCTCATCACCTTGTGTCTCACCCTTGTCAGAGACGAACCTGTTCCCTCCTGTTCATGTGCATTCAAAATGCTGGGAAACATCACTGCACATGGTTTGGGGAGTTTTTATCCACTCCAGGGTCTCCATCTTCGGTTTAATCTAATATTTACTTACTGTACTACTGCTGGAAGGGTCTCATGTCCCTGACCACTCTCTCCAGCCCGCTCGTCCTCTTTTCAGGTCATCATTTTCTTCTTGCAGGGCTGGGAAGGATGTTACGTTCTACCCCAGCTAATTAATTTTCTCCTGTGAACCTGTTTTTATCAGAGGGATAAGAGAAACTATACAAATAATACAAAACCTGATAGCAACTACAGTGAGGCTGCACTTCAATCCCCGGCCTATTTATTTGTTTGATAGGATCTCACCTCTTCCCTGAATTCCCTGAGCTGCCTATAGCTGTTGGTTATCTGTTGTCTGACTAAATATAGGTCATGAACTTTTTGCAAACTGCCACATGTGACAGACTCTTAGACCCTGAAAGGCATCTGCCTGTTTTCAGGTAATGCAAATAACAAAAATACGCTTTTTAGAAGCCCAGGTGTAAAATACTGCTTATCTGCCGAACAGGCATCCCTACACCTGGATGAAGGAAAGTGATACAATGTTCCCTGCCTCTGCTGTGCATTCACTGGAGTAAGCAGCTGTACACTGGGAGTCAGCCAGCTGTGCTGGTATCTTCAAGCTGCCATTAGAGTTTATGTGGCATGGCTTTGGTAGGGAGGAAGTTGCAGGCATGCCTTCTGTGAGCTGCTGCCCCTTGTCAGACAGATCCAGGTCCAGCCAGTCAGAGCCAAGGCCATCAGCAATGCTGGTGGCAGCTCTGGGGAAATGTATGTAAGGAAGCTGTGCTGCGGCTGTGAGCAAATGTGAGAGAAGGAGTAAACAGCAAGACCAGTGAAGAAGGAAGAGGAGGTGCTCCGGGTGCTGGAGCAGACGTTCCCCAACAGCCCAGGGAGAAGACCATGGCAAAGCAGATTGTGCCTTAAAGCACATGGAGAATCTCAATGAAGCGGATATCCATGAATATATCCTGGATATCCTATGCCACAGCAGGTGAATGTGCCCCAAAAGAAGTTGCATCTCATGTAGAGATCATGCTGAAGCAGGCTCCTGGCAGGATATGAAATGCAGTACAGGGAGAGAAGCATACACTGTTAGCAATCGAAGACAGCTCCCTCTTGGATTCCTTAAGAGAAACTCTTAACTGCTGTTATATAAAAAAGGCTTTGAACAAGCGTTAGAGATCACAAAGTTACTCATGCCACAATGGTACTCTGACCACATACCTGCCATCACTAACTAATAATCCAGAGATGTACACTCGCAACTATATTGAAGTTCATTAGAATAGGAATGCATGAAGGTAAGCTTTCTTAAAATGGGTTTGTTTCTCTAGGCTCAAGATACTTTGCATAAGTGCAGCAAGTATCAGAAGTTATAATTCATCACTAACCATTCACAGGAACAGTCTCCTGAGCAAGGTGGGACCTGTAGAAGATGGCAGAACTCACAGACACCAGTGTTGTTTTCTAGGGCCAAATGAGTGTACTTCTTACAAAGCTAAATTGAACTTTATTAATACAAATGTTTAGTGAAAGCAAATCAGTCATAGAATGACTACAGGATTCACTCAAAGGTATATATTCTTGCCATTTTCGGACGGTTCAGAAACAACCATATATGATTCATAAAATCAAATAAAACAATTGAATGTTGAAACATCAGGCAATGCAATTGTTCAGAGATCTTAACTAAATATATATCAGTAGTAAATTAACTTAAAAATTAGGATTTGTTATTGAAGATTTTGTGAGAGGCGAGGTTGAATCAATCCGTCAAATATTAGCAGTGCTGTTAATAGTTTACCCTTTCTTAAAACAGAGAGTAACATACTTCTGGATCTTACTAATCTGACTTCATTAGAGATTTGTGACTTGAAAATAACAGGCAAGAGACTTTAAGAGATGGATTTAAAAGAAAATGAAAAAGCACATCTCTATGATCTGTATGTCACTTCATTAACACAACTCTGCATTGTTTTCTCCTTCTTAGTTGACTGCACTGAAATTACAGCAGATTTGTAACATCTCAGCTTTGCCAGAAAATCCACCATATATCTACTGTCAAGCTTTTTTATCTGTCCTTTTGAATTTTTAGGGGGTAATCATAAGAGTAGTCGCGAAAGAAGATGAAGTGTCCATTTACCAACCAACTACCATTTTAAATGTTTGATGTCTTCCTTATTAAGTCAAGATTAAGACCGTGCAAAAATGTACTTATATGTTTTTCCTACTTCCTCCTGTCTTCTCATATAAGATTAATTTTGGCAGTAATCCCTCAAGAGAAACATTAGTCAGCCCTTGCACAACTCTGTTAGTAGAGAAGTGCCTGATTAACAATGCTGTTCTTGTAATAGGTCCAGTATCTGACTAGGCTCAGGAACAACTTCATCTCTTCCTGGGTATATAAGTTGTAAACACTGTGATCTTTGCCTGGTGAACAGACAGCTCTAGCACCTCCATGTAATATATTTTAAAAAAACCCCAAAACAACCACAAAAAAAAAAAAAAAAAAAAAAAAAAAAAAAAAAAAAAAAATCCCACCAACACACCAAAAAAGACACAAACCAGATACTTTGATCCTCAGATGTAATGGATGGTCAAAGCAAGTGTGTGACAAACCCTCCTAATTCAGCTCCTTTTGTACAGAATACTTTTACCACACTTTTCTGAGAAGAAAATCAGATGAGAAACTTAAACCAAAGTATAGCCTTAACTGTACAAGTTTGGAAGGGATCAGTAACAGAAGAATTAACAGCAGAGAGCACCTTTCTTTTTAAATTTGCTCATATATTTAATCATCTCTGAAAAAGAGATGATTGCCTTTTTCTCATCATAAGCTCTTTCGATCATCTCATCCAACCCCATTGCTGAGGAGGGGTCAGCCAGAGCAGGTTGCCCAGGACCAAGTCCAGCAGGGTTTTGAATATCTGTTACAGATAGAGACTCCACAATCTCTCTGGTAAACAAGTTCAAATGTTTGAACACACTCAGAGTAAAAAAAGTCCTTTTTTGTGTTCAGATGCAATTTCCTTCACCCATTGTCTCTTGTCCTGCCAGTAAGAACCATTAAGGAGAACCCAGCTTCTTTTTCTCCCTTTTCTCCCATCATGTATTTAGAAAAGAAGATCCCTTTGGGCTGTCTATTCCTGAGGCTGGACAGTCCCAGCTCTCCCAGCCTTTCCTCACATGAGAGGCGTTCTAGTCACTTCATTCTGACTTACGCTTTATGCTTCATTGTGACTTTCTTGCCTAATGTTGGACTCTACATGTTTTCCCTCATGTCTGATCAAAGAGTTCTAGAAACCTTGCAGATATGTACTAGAAACATACCACTAGATACATACTACTACATAAATTACTGAGGTGCCCTTCTGAGGCAATTTAAGAAGAAGAAATAGCAAATAATTTTACATTTGTAACTCTGAACAAAGCATTTCTGTTCTTAGTTTTGTTAGAAATTTAGAGTAATTATTGGACTTCAGTAGCTGTCTCCAGATGTAAATGTAAGTTGAATTTTATGTATATTCTTTATAAAGCTAGATGCAAAAAAGAAACTTAAACTAAACTTTTCATTTAAAATAGCTGAAGAAGCGATTTTTTTCCATAGGCAATAGGGGCATTTCAAAACAGAGAGACTGAATTTTGGTTTCAGTTACATTACACTAAATCCTACATGCCATGTTTTTATATGCAGAATCATTGCTGGGTAGTCTTTGAAGCAAGGAGGGTGGTTCCTGCAAGTCTAGTTTTATCCTGCATGAGGGTGCTGCTGGTGACAGCAGTGTCCTAGTCTTCTGTAGTCAGAACTTTCCTCTTGTAGAAGGAAATTGTTGCTGTTCTCCTCCCCTGACACCAAGGTATTACTGTATGTAACCAAGTCCCTGACAAAACTCATTAGCCTGTGATCAAGAACACCTTGTCTTGCTCAACAGAATGGGCAATTTATGTAGCCTGAGACAGTTTGTGATATCACAAACAACAGTTTGTGATACGGCGACGCCTATTACCTAGCACCTCTGTGTGCAGCCTAAATATAAACAGCAATGACTAGAGTGTGTCTACACCATGAAATGGAGTTGTGGTGTGGCTTGTTCCTATCTCTGTCATACTTGTCCTGTAGGCAGACCCAGAGGCCATGTTCTTCCAACGGGTTCTTCAGGTTACCAAAGTCATCCGAGTGAAAATGCCAGAGATCAAAGAGCAAAACAAGGAGATAACAAGTTCGATGTGAATGAGACCTCATGAATTTGTCCTGAGTTTGTTCTTACCTGTGGTCAGATGAAGCTATGAGCAGGAAGTTTTAGATGGGATGCTTTTCAAACAGTGATATGACAGAATGTGTGAGACTGATGATGTCTCTGGTATGACACTTCCCAAGTGTTTTGTGCATGTGTACGTTGATGTGTGCATATGCACACCCATAACCAGAGCGTTTGATTCCACTAAAATTGTAAATACATGAAAACTTGAGATTCTCCTGGCTGAAGAGGAACTGTAATTCAACTTCATGGTTACACATCAGTCAACTGTCATACAATGTGCACCTCTCCTTGATTCCAGAAGTGTCTGTAGAATTTCACATAGCTGATCATGTCATCCATGTTTTCTTGCATTATTACAGAAATTATTTATCTCATGTTTGTGTTAGTGTCTATAAGGCACTAAGAGATTCTCTGACTTCTCAGCAGCTCACAAGGAAAGAGCGGAGAGGCTGAGGTACAGAAAACCATACGAGGGGGCTTTTCGAATCTTACACAGGTAACTAAACAGTAGTATGGTAGAAATTAGTGGAAAATATACAGCCTGGAGAGAGGAAGGGACTTGTAGTTGAGTTCAGGAAGGTCAGCAGGTGAAAGAAGTCATGTGGGAAAAAGCCTGAAATGCTTATTCATAAATGAGATACTTGAATTATGAGAGAGATCAAGTAAAGGACGGTGGAAAGCCAGCGTAAATTGGGAGAAGGGTGAGTAAGTATGTTGCAACACTGCCTGAGGAGTCAGCACAGCAAAGCAGAGAGGAAAATTACATGAACAGATTGATGGGAAAGAAAGAAGATTTTGGTGGGGATATTTTCTATTTATTTGTCCATAGCACAGGTGATATTACTCATGATGTATAAGGAGAGGGATATGTGGAATTTTGAGATGCTTTTGAGGTAAAAGCATTAGGGCTTTGCTGAGACGTGACAGAATACTTTTCTAAAGCTAAAAATTTGAGACTACAGTTTAATGGATCAAAGATTCTAAACAAAAATCTGTAAAATGTTGGACATTATGTGCAGTTGGAGCAGTGATCTGTATTTCCTAAGTAATATTCAAATAGCTGCCAATCAACTATTTAGTGTGAGGTCCATGATATTTTTTAAACATTCCTGGCACTCCAAAGTATGAAGAGCCATCTGAGAGGAAAATAGTCCACTGGGGGATTTCTCAGGGTGAGGGAACTATCTACAATCAGGACTGTAAAACAAGCTGGTCACACTTAGCATTATAGTAGAAAGCATGGCTCATGGGAGATTTCTGGTTGGAGAATACGACATCCATTACCCTTTTGCAGCTCTGAAAATTCATCATGCATCTGATAAATCTTCACCATCCTCATCTTGATCAGAACTTCTGTATTCCAAACTGAATGAGAACTTCTCACCCAACCAGTTCAGGATCCCACAAGCAAACCCTCAGAATAATTAGAACTAAAATAAAAAATTTGTGACAGAAAGCCAAAAGAAACACCTGCCTGGCACACTCCAGCTGTTGCACCTAATATGCATGCTCTGTGCTTAACTCTATTGATTCTCAATTTGCAAATCTCTCCTGTTATACTTTTATATTTAATCATCAGCACCTGCCTGGTAATGGACTAAAGCAGCATGAATGTGGCATGCTGACCATTTTGAGGATTCAGGTTGGTAAGACTGCTTTAGTCTTAAAAGCAATAAATGGGAAGTGGTAATACACAGCAGTAGAAACATAGTACCTCCTGCAATACAAATTGCTATTTGTATTTAAAAATAAATCTGAAAGAAACGATTCATTGTGCAGTCTTGTTAGATGTTTCCCACAATAAATCTAGCAATGGAAAAGCTTCTTTGGCAGATTTCATCTGCCACAAGGTTTAGCTGGCAGTGAATTAGATAACTCTAAGGCTGCTTTTTTGTTTGTTGTTTTGTTGTTTGTTTTCTTTGCTCTATAGTGCTCTCCCTTTTCAGCCCACTTTGGCTCATCCAAAATTACCAGTAATGTCACTGGAAACACGGCAAGAGGAGGATTGTAGAATCTGACCCCCAGGCAAGTGCCTGAGTGTATTTCTGCAACTATCCTTTAACAGATTTGTTTGAAGCAGCTCTGGGCTCGGGGGACACCACTGGGGCAGTGAATGTCTCTTCACACTGGCCACTGCTGCTCTCCCAGCAAGGAACTTGCTGTACCTGGGAGCAGCCTGGCACCAGTGAGCTCAGTGCTGCTGACGCTGTGCTGCAAGTCACTCTCCAAGGTGCCAGGGGTAAAAGGTTTTTTCACAACATCTACTAAGTATAAGGAGCTCCTGCAAGCTGTTAACAAACCTAAACACAGTGAATTACAGAGGATCACATCTTGCAATATTTGACTTTAACAGGCTCGGCTCACATATGTCTAACAACTCAATTTTGACTTTAAAACTTTGTCAAGTATTTAATGGGACATGGCTTGTGCAGTGTAAAATCTGCTTTAAAAATATATGCCAGATCAGTTCCCCCTTGGTGTGCTGGAGCACATGGGCCCTGTGGCAGGTGGAGCACAGGAGAACAGCAAACAGCTCCTGAAAGAGCCATTCCCCAGTGGAGTGTCAGTCCTTTTACTTTGAAATATCCAAACGCACATATCTGTGGAAAGTTGCTGAGTTCCCTTGAGTTAACTAAAAGCTTCTGCTTTTGAAGGTGTCTGGTGAAGCTCTTCTTGCCTGTATTCCTGGTCTTGCTGAGGATGAGCTCTTTGTGATTTGCTGGAGAAAAGTACTAACTGCAAGGCACATGGTGGCACTTTTTTGTAATCTTTTGTAAATCTCTTTTTTTTTTCTTTTTTTTTTCTTTTTTTTTTTAACTACCTGGGAGTACCAGGTGTTCTGCTCACTGAATGCTCTTGATTCCCTGTATGCAAACCTGCTGGAAGATATGGGGTTTTTCTGGAATAAATATGAGGAGAATTTCCCTCTAAGTTTCAACCCCATCAGATCCATAAAGTCTCCTTATAAGTTACAATAAAAGGAGGCTTCTGCATCTCTTAAAATCTGTAGTGTGAAAAATCAGAATATTGAGAAGCACCAGGTCTACCTGGCTCATCTCATGCATACCCAGATACTACCCCAGTTTGTGAAGCACACAGCAGTCACATCTGCAGAGCTTCTCCGAGGGAAGGAGTGCCTGAAATAAATCTCTGGGTACAGTCTTGCCATTTCTGTTCTAAAAAAAAGCCCAACTTACCCTCAGAGACCTAATTTTGTTCTATAGTACAAACTTTTAGGAAGCAGTAAACAGTTTCTGTTTCAAAGAACTTGTGTTCTAAGCTCCTGATCTTTCCCAAGCCTATGTGCTTGTTTAACTTTTTTTTTTTTTTAGTTATTATTATTATTATTATTGTCCAGTTTAAATCCATAAGAATATACACATGCATAAAGCTATACCTAAACTTTTGTCACATGAGAGCAAAGATAAAGCTAGGATGTGAGAAAGGAAGTATTTGTTATCCACATCTTGAGGATGAGGAACTGAAGCACAACAAAAAAATGAGATCCTCATCCTCCACAGAGTTAAATGTGCTTAATTCTTAAGCATGAGTAATTTCCATCAGGTTTGCCGTGCCCTCCGGACTGAAGAGTAAAGTCTGGATTTCAGCGACTGTCTCTGCCACCGATTTTAAGTAAGTTACTTAAGTTCTGCTCCGCCCGTTAAATTAAAGCGCACAAAAAGCGCGGGACGCGTTTTGCACGGGATGCGAAAGATTAGGTCGAAGTAAAGAAGGATAATCTGACCCCTTAGCTCCGGAGCGTTACAGATGGATGTCTGCAGCTGACGGCCGGTGACTCTCGGCCGTATCGCTGTGCCTGCTCGCTGCCTGCCGTGCGGGGACACCCGAGTCCCAGCACCGAACGAGCCCGGCCTCGGCAGCGTCTGTGGGGCGCCGCGGAGCCCGGCCCCTCTCCCGCGCTTCCAGCTGCGCGAGCTGACGGGGCGCCCCGGTAACAGGTACCTCTCGGCAGGTAAACGTCCCTCCGCCCCGGGGGCCGCCGCACTCCCGCCGCCGTCCCAAGCACCGGCGCCGATGGGGCGGGGGAGTGCGCGGGTGCGGAGCGGGCTGCGGCCGCGCGGGGCGGAGGGCGGGCGGGCGAGCGGGAGCGGCGGGGGAGGGACCGGGCGCGGAGCCACCGCCCGCGGGGCAGAGCCGGCACATGGAGCGGCGCCAGCCGCGCCGCCACAGCTGCCGCCCGCCCCGGCCCCGGCGTAGCAGGTACCGCGGGGCGGGGGGTCCCGGGCGGGCACCAGCCTCGGCCCCGGGGCGAGCGGGGGGTCAGCCCCGGGTGGCTGCGGTGCGCGGGTGAGGAGGGGCCGCACGGAGCTGGTGCTGCCGCGAAGTTGCCGGGCGCGTTAAGTGGGAGACTGCGGAGCCCGGTCATCCCATCCAATCCCATCCCTTTCTCCCCCTTCTCCCCGTACCGCACTTTTTTCCCCCCCTTTTTTCTTTTTTGTTTAATTGGAAAACATTGAGCCGAACATAAGCTCGGGTGTCATCCAGGCGTTTTAGAGTGCTTCCTTAAAATTTCAGAGATGAGTAGCCACGAGGAGCTGGCCGAGGAGTATTCATTGATTCAAATGCGGATTGGTCTGTGCTCTCCTCGAGTCAGCTACAGCACTTAGGTTCAGTCAAAGCCCGCGTTCCGAGTGCTTGCGCCTGTAGTTCGCGGAGCAGAGGCAGGTACGGAGGTCGTAAAAACTATTAGGAAATTGTAAAATTAGCAACCCCAGTGCGCTTGAGGGGAACGGCGTTAGAGAAGTTGCTGACTTCCGAATAGCTGTGGCACCAGAAGTTTTCCTCCTTTGCCATACAGCCTGTCACAGCTGGAGGGGTTTTTTTCACCCTGCTCCGCAAAGTTACCTTCTCTGTGAAGGGACGGTTTCGCTCTGTTGTCGTTGTTAAAGAAGATGCGTGTAGTTAGAAACTGTGTGTGTGAAGAAATGAGCTCCCACTGCAGCAGTCGGTTCTAAGGAAACTTTAAATTTTGTGCTTCAAGAAACCTGATTACTTCTTGGATTGCTTTTCTACCTTGGTTTAGAAGGTATGGTATCACTGCCAGACATTGTGCAAAGAATTCTGCTTCCAAAATTGTCAATAATACTGTGTCAGAAAATTTTGTAGTGTATGATTGCAAATTGTCTCAAAAAAGTGATGTTTTGTGGGATAGAAGAATTTTTAGACCTGTATCTATGGCCAGTGGCTTAAAGTGTGTAAATTGTAGAGGAATATAATGTTATTTCTCCTTATATTTTTTTTCTTTTTTCCTTTCACTGCATCTTAGTTCAAGAAGTGTTTTTGAGGACTTTGTGTGGAGGCAAAAAGTTAGGATTTAGATCTTCTTGACTACGCATTTTTCTTTCCGATATCTGGATGGTACCAAGGTTACATAGATATGCATTTACTGTCCAGATGTCCAAATCCTATCCAAATTAAATAAACCAAGTATATAGTCCCGATTATATTTTGTGCATTCACATCAGCAACCCATTTTCTAGAGTTTAATAGTTTAGTTTTAAAATTCGAAGCTGTAATGCATTGTAAGGTCCAAACCCTTTAAAAGACACACTTTGTTAGTTTCAGATGACTGCTCGCATCAGTTGTAACTCACGCGCGTTCTGCAGTACCATGGAGTATTGACTCACTAATGACTGTAACTACGTTAAATGTTATAAATTACCATTGAAAGATAAAGAAAAAGCATATTAATATGCTGGGTTTAGAAATAAGTACTAAAATTTCTTTCAAATACTTGGAAATACTTTATCTGAATCTGCTAAGCAGGGGCATGTTCTGAGTGGCTTGTGACACTGCACTCTCACCTTACTAGTGAATTGCATAGTTTAAGGTTTTTGAAGCCTTAGTGAAATAGAAAAATGAAGGATGCAATGCTTTTAGCTTCTGAATTTTCCAAACAAAATTTTTGCACTTAGGTAACTTTGTTTATTCTTTGTTCTCTTCTTTACTGAGGGAAAATGTAAGTCCAAAAAGTGAGAATGGATTTGTCCATGTTACCACGAAAATGTGCCGCTCATGGGTTAATACAACAGTAGATACAGTAGTTGATACTGTGTTTCTTTTCTAAAAGGTTTCATTGCTCCCATGCGTAGACTTCTAAGATTGTCATCCTCTGGTTTGATTTTAACTCGTGTTGGTCAAAAAGCTGAATAAAAAACACCATATATACTGCTTAGAGTGCCTTATGTCCCCACCCCCTCAATTCTTAGCAAAATTCTGCCAAGTTTTAGTTAGATGGCTTACTTCTTTATCAAAGCCTTTGAAACTGAAGCCTGGAGACATGAGAAAGTGCAGACCATGTGCAAGACCAAGAACTCTTAAAACTGTTCATGTCCTTATGATAGCTGTCTGTGGCAGAACTGCAGGGAGGAAGTGTCCGATATACTGCAGAGCTCTGCACTTTACGTAGTTCATGTTTCTATTATCCCAGACTTTCTTCCAACCTTAAAAGATATTTCTCACAAATCTTCGTATTGGTGGCTACCCATGTGCTTTTTTTTTTTTTTTTTCTTTTGAGCAAGGTAGGTGAAATTTAGATCACTATATACTTCAAATTTATAAAAAAAAAAAGTATAAATAGAAATTATATCCCTAATTATAAGGTAAATTTAAGATAAAGCCAAGGAGAAATCCTGTTTATCCACTGAGTGAGAAGACTGACCAGACTAATGTCAATGGAAGTTCAATGCTGGACATCCCCAGCATCCAGGACTCCAGACCTAATGCATTCATCCTTGCAAGAGTCGTCTACCTACTGGATATGGCTTCCAAGGGAAATGACAGGGACACAGAAGCATAGTATGAAATTGTACTGACTGTCCTAATTCAGTCAGGAACGACTGATGGACCCTAGTATTTGAAGAGGAATCACTAATGTCTCTGGGACAAAATAATGATGGGAAGACAGGGCAGAGGACTCTTTTCTCTTTGCCCTTCATCCTCCCCTTAACCAGAGAAGCTTAGGCACTGATCCTATGTGCATCCTTTATCCCAGGTGAGTATTTCTCAGGGTGGCTACTTAACTACAAGTGAGCAAAGTGCCTTGGTGTGTTTTTCGTAAGTCCCATACTCCTGGGCTGCATTAGAGAGACAAGATTATCATATACCTCAGACTTTCCACCCCAGGTCCCAGTTGCCAGTAGTCCGTCCAGGAATGATCAGGTTGCTTGTTCCATTATGTAAACATGAACAACATCTTTGTCATTTGTGTTGCATCCAGCATACCATTAAAAAATGCATCAGTCTCCATCTCAGCATTACTGTAGCAGTTTTCCTTTCCCTTGTGGACCTTAATACCAAAAACCTGGTCTGCTTGCCGCCTCCACTGCATAGCAATGCAGAAATGTAACTGGATAACCAATCCACAGAGTTTTACAACAATGCAAACCTTCTTTCTCATCATTAAAATTGGATAACTCCAAAATGAAGCCAAAAACATTTCCAGACATATTTTATTCGAGCTTAGGTACTTCTTATGCTAACACCACAATTTTCAAGAAAACAAGGAAATGGGTCTAGTCTGTATTTCAGCAAGAGAAAACAAGGGCAAAATGAGTTCTATGCTGTTCTGGCAGATCATTTTTGGCAATGTTCTCTCAAAAAGTCCAGAAGATATCGAAAGTCATGGATCACAGCCTAATTGTGTGGCTCTTTGTCAGAAAAAACTTCCATTGAAGGCTTGTGGGATTTTTTTTTTTTTCCTCCTGTTTTATGTGCAAGAAGAGCTGGATCCATAGTAATTTTTGTTTTTCAGTCAAGATTCACATGTGTACTTCATTACATTTTGACCAGTCATTACTTTCTACTATTATTAAAAGTAATAGAATTAGAACAAAAAAATCATAGTAAAATAGTAGACTTTAGTGTAGCAATAATGGAATCTTTGGAAAATGTTGTCATCCTTGTGAGGGTAAAGCAGGATGAGCGGCTGGCTCCCCTGGAATTCCCCTCCCAAGTGACAAACACCACTTTTCTAGCAAGTATAAAATTACTCAGAAAGAAAGAACACTGGGAATACATTACGCCAGTCGAGAAGTGGAAGATAAAGACTCTCATCAGTATTTTCTGGGACTATAATTCTTTGGGAAGCCTTTTAAAATGCTTGAAACTTAATACAAGCATCAAAAGAGGAAAGGCCGTTTCTTCACCCATAATTTTTCTGTAATCCAAAGATTGTTTTTGATCCCCCCCACCGAACACTGGACCAGAAAAGTGTTTAGAGATGATTGTGAATGCCATCTGAAGCAAGGCAGACATCCTCAGTTTTGTCAGCTTTATGGCATTGTTTTAACGAGGAGGCTACTTTAAATACCTTCCACTCATCCAAAGTAGCTGCCGGAGTTTTCTCTCTCCAATTGCTATCCAGCAAAGTAGACTGACTTCAGCTGGAAAACTCCCTTCTTCCAAGGTCAGCTGTAGCTTCTTGTCCCTACATCAATCTGTACATTAACCTAACTACAACTCAACAAAAGTTTTGTTTGCTCCCTAAATTTAAACAGAACTATGTGTACCCCTTAAGGTATATTGCAGTGCACCTTTATTAAAACCCTGACAACTTCTGCCTCACCCTTCTCCTCCAGAACACAGCTTCCTTCATGCTTTAAGGTGGTGAACAAGAAGAGATAACAGGGTTTTTTGCACTAAGCAGGTTACTATCAACACTCTAGTGGCTGCAAAAGTAGGTCCTAGTTCTGAAAAGATACATGCATGTTCTTAGCTTTGTTTGTACCATTGCAAATTCTTGGGGATAGGTCCATGCAGGTTTGGGAACTGCATGGCAGGCTCATGCTTCCTGTATAAATGCTTCCAAAGGCCGTTCAGACTGCAGGTTTGGATAAGCAGTCACACTGAAATCATCATGTTTTTTAAGCTATGGGAACTGTCCACTTCTCTTGCTTATTTCGCTTATTTCATGTGGAAGATTTACATTTCTTCTTCTGAACCCACTGCTCTAGCTTTCTCAGTGAAAGAGAAACTTGCTCTGTAAGAAAGATCAGATTCCCCGCTGAATTGCTTCATTTTTCTGCTTGTTTCAACTCACTGAGAACAGCAGAGCAATCGCAGTATAAAGCTAGAATTGACCATAGTGGATTGGACCCAAAATATTTGCAAAAGCTGTGTAAGTTAGCTAAAATGTATACTTCGGAGGAACTTGCTATTTTTCTTTAATTTTAGGAGCTATTTTTAGGTTTATTTAAGGGTTTAAAAAAAAAAAAAAATCACACCAATCTCTAATATGCTTTTTCAAGCTGGTATTGTCCTTTAATAAACCATAACAGCCTGAAGAGTTTGAAGGGAAATTAGGAAGCAGTTCTGTGATCATGAAGCAGAGTTACTGAAACCTTCTGTAATTTGGACAAATTGACTATTGATATATTGTAGAGTATACCTGGCAATAACAATTCTCAACATAAAGAGGTGCTCTTATGTTTTCTCTATTGCATATTTAGATACACTGTGGTGAGGACATCCTACGCTTTTTAAATCAGATAAATAGATATATACAAAAAGTACAGTTCTTCATCTGCTGTTTGCCTCCCTTTGAGTGAGAGCTCTGGAAGAATATCCAAGAGCTCAATTTGGCCTTTTGAGGATATGCTGTGTTCTTAGATTGAGTGCCTTAATTTACACCCCTCACCTTTTATAGTCAGTTTATTTATAAGATGGAAGTATGTGCGTTTTCTTCATCCTGGTGAATTTATTCCACTTTTCTGTTTGATTTTTGGTGAATAAAGGTGGCAGGGTTTAATGAGTTAATAAAACTTGCCCTTAATTAGGAAAATTGCCTTCATATTTTTCTCATATTGTGGAAACAATTTATAATTACTCTGGTTGCAGTTCAAAAACTTGAAGGAAGAGTCTTTTTGATATTTGCAATGATATCAAGTCCAGTAATTTGCACACAAAGTCAATAGAAGAATAGATTTTTTTATTATCTCCTTTAGCAGTGGATTGTTACATGAATATAGCTCAAGCACAGAAAATGCTGGGAAGAGCACATATGGAAAACACATACATGATACAAGATGCACTTTTTATCATTTGTCAGTGTTTTAAAAAAAGAATTCCCAAAGAATCGAGAATTATGTAGGATCTTTGAGACAACTTTTTTTACATCCTCACAATTGTTCCCTAACACAGAAATTAATTTTACATGTGCCAGACATTTAAATGTTTCACATCTGCACTGTTAGCAGAGTTCTTTTCTTAATCTTGTGTGTTGAATTACAGTGCTTCCTTCATTTTGCAGACAGGAGCTCTCCATTGAAATTTCACTGTGTGCTCATAATTGTATTGTCAATTCGTGTAGTTAACCAGCATTTACACTAGGCAGGAATAGAGAAATGACTGAATAAACTAAACATCTCCTTTGACTATGTAGAAAATGCTGAATACCGAATTAGTGCAGAGGGGAAAAAATTGATCCACTTAATTTTAACCTTTTGTCTCTTTTAATACAGTCCTTTAAAAGACCTGGAGGTATTTATTTTGGTTTTTTTGAACAGAAATGGACGGACATTGAAGTGCTCATTACGATTCTCAGTTTTCAGAAAGGACCACCCCTCCCCTTGGTAGTTATTATTTACATTGAGCTGTGTGATGAGGCGGAAATTAAAAATAGAATTAAAATGGTTCTAAAGTAGAGTCATTCACAGAGATTGTGAAGTGTAGCATATTAAATTACAATAATAAAGCTAATTATCAGCTGCTTGCTGAGATACTGAATGCTTTTAATTAAAATGAGTTTGTAGCAGTTTTCTTCAAGTATTTCAAGATTAGTTATACAATACAGATTACCTTTTTTCCACATTTAACAGTCTTCCTGTTGCATGTTTAACCATATTTAGCACATTTGTACATGAAGTTACAAGTCTGTTTATATATATATTAGCTCTTTGGTTTAAAATGAAGCTAAACATTAAATCCTTTTAGAAAAGTGTTTTTATTCACCTCTTGTCTTGGTTGTTATCCTATATTCCTTGACTTCCATGGATACAAGAGGCTTGGTTCCATTAGGTCGAGACCCTCTGGTGCAGTTAGAAATCCAGCTGTGCTGTCGTTCTGCAGGCAGATGCAACTCCCAGCTTAAACCCCAAAAGACTGATGACACATACATGATTATACCATTCCTAACCTGTTTTTAATGTGCAAATTCTCCTGTCAGATATGTTAAGGGCTATAGAAGTTTGCTGTATTTTTCAGGCTGCAACCTCCTTTTCCTTTGTGAATTTATTTATTAAACTTTTATTTATGTGTCTTAGGTGGTTGAATCTAGGACCCCATTTTAGGACCTTCATTCCAATTTAGGTTTTAAAGCGGATTGGGGTTTTACGGTTTTGGTTGTTAGTTTGGAGTTTTAGTTTGCTAAATGTGAAGCCTGTGTGATGGGGAGCCGAAGAGACATGTCAGAAACCACAAAGACGAGACATGCTCATGCACCAGAGCTCCATTAGAGCCAGCTGCTCCAGTGACCAGTGTGAATGGCCCCTTTCCTGCCATGGGGCTGCTTACAGAAGTGGGGGTTGCACAATCGGGCCTTTCCCCAAGGTGGCTGGAAATAAAGCTGGGGTTTGCCTCTTATGCTTGTTTTTCACAGTTAACACAGAGTTGCCACCACTGAGGAATGCATATACTCCTCACCTTTTATATTTGTAAAAACACCTGCAGAGCACCAGATCCCTTGTAGAAAGTTTCTTTCCCCTCCCCTCAAGACTTTGTGAGTGCATATTTTCTGCTTTGAGGTTTCATGGATGTGTACCTGCCCCTGCAGGACACACTTAAGACAGAAGTGTTCTTTCAGGCACTTTTCTGTCTGCTCAGCATGGCTACACCTAAGAATTGTCAGGAAACATGCAGCTGGATGTGGTGTACATTTGTGGAGTCCTTGCAGCACCAGAGGTAGAGCTCTGTAGATGGAAGGACAGCTCTGAATTTAGGTGTGCTGGTGTAAGACCAAAGTGACTCCACAAACATGTTTTATTGATGAAGCTTTGTATAAATGCTAAGCATTCATTTTCTTAACAAGGAAGTTTACTTTTGAATTTGCTGTGAGACAAAATAATAAACCAAGATTTGCCAATGATTAATTTTGCTGTATTCTTAAAGATTAGAAAATTCTGACGTTACAATGACTTCTTCCTATTTACACCCGGAATTCTAAAAGGTCCTAAATCTACTTCTGGTTGTAATTGACATTAGGTGTAAATGGAGCAGTACTTCCAGTGATTCATGGGCTGTATTTTGATATATTATTAAGACATAACATGAGTTATATTGTATAGGAAGTTGAAAGGAGGGAAATTCATGACATGTAAATTTTCTTCGGGACAAATGCTGACTAACTTCAATCCAAAATTTTTGTGTGATCATGGTCACTTAGATGCTTCCTTATTTAAAACAAAATTAATATAACCCTTCAGAAGGGCTGTGTTTTGATCATCAGGTTATTTAAAATTGCAATATTTGATTTTTTTCCCAAAGGATTGTAGTAACTTTATCACTGAGTCTGGTATTCATAGTCTGAAGAGGAAAGTGTACGGGTTAGAGTTCCTTATCTGACCAGTCTTGAAGAAATAATTTTATCTATTTTGAAAGGAATTTTATCTATTTTGTAGTTCTTGTAATAAGGGGCTAAACTTTGAAGCTATTTGTATTCCTAAATAGAATAATTATCTATTATCACCTAGGTGCTAATCCCTTTCCTGCTGTAAATGAGAGTGAGACTGGTTCAGCATTTGAGAGCAAGATTGTTTCAGTCAGGTGATCACCCAGCTTTTGATTTCTAACTTTGGGCTCCTAAATTAGCTGATAACCTAAAGAGATGTGACTGCATTGCAGACAATGAAGCCATACACAATTCTTATGCTGGTGACAAATTTGATTCATGGGTAAAACTTAAACAGTGAAAAATTACAAAGCATCTTTTTCGTGCCAAACA